>NW_026020017.1:577770-580097 GCF_900185275.1 Solanum verrucosum | reverse complement strand
GTGAGCATAAGTATTTTTCAAAAACCACATAAATATGATAAATATATTCAAAAACCACATAAAAAATCAATGACATCCCATATCTAAAGTGTTTAACTTTTAAGATTCTTAATTAATACTATATTAATTTTATTTTGGATTTATGAATAAAAATTGGATATGAATTTGTCAAATTTTAGTAGTTTTATATAAATATTATTTTATGTTTTGAGCCAAAAGCAATTAAGTTAATTAAACCCGTAGATTACACACTTAATCCGCTCATATCATCAATTCACCCTTGTCCTAGCACCAAATCTATATTACATTTCTAAGAAAAATTTTATTTGTTGTGTTTTCTTTACTCATCGTAATTATAATATTTTTTAGTTAAAAAGGAAAATCAACATTTCATTTTTATTTTATAAAACTGTTCTGATGAAATTGTACTTGAGAAACAAAAAAGACATGCTAATAATAATATTACTGAAAGTCCAAGGGGGTGAATTAAAATTTCCTTTAGTCGACTTCCTGTAATGGCCAGTCGACTCACCTGCACGTTAGTAGAATAAATAAACAGTAATAATAACTTGCAGTAAGTAAATAACACAGAGTTTTTTTATACTGGTTCAGATCACCGATGTGGTGCCTAGTTCAGTCTCTTTGGGTTACAAGGGTTTCCTTAAGAGCTTGTTGAGAACTTGAGTGTTACAGAATGTTACAATTAAGATCCCCGTCTGATATGCAAATCAGATCTTTTTCTTCGACACAACCTCTATGTAACATCCGGCAATTTGAAATAACTATGAAGGGGCTTAGAATTGGAAATTTT
Organism: Solanum verrucosum; assembly: GCF_900185275.1. Classification (NCBI taxonomy): domain Eukaryota; kingdom Viridiplantae; phylum Streptophyta; class Magnoliopsida; order Solanales; family Solanaceae; genus Solanum; species Solanum verrucosum. The sequence continues at coordinate 579,286 of NW_026020017.1, read as the reverse complement.
CATGTTAGGAAAGAATTTTTTAAAATCTGGAAAATTTGGTTAAGTATGGAAAAAAATGAGTTTTTTTTGGCCAACTTTGAGCAGTTATAACTCCTAGCTCAGGATGAGTTAGGTGTAGTTCGAGTTATTTCTGCGAAGTTCGTGGAATGGTCTTTCCAACGCCACCGAGTTTGCTCGATTCCGACTTCGTATGAGTGTGTTATGCCCTTTGGAAGTTGGGCAGTTGGCAGGGAAGTCCGTCCGGAAATTTGTAAGGGTATTTTGGTCTTTTCTCTAGCCTTTTCTTTTGGATATATATTAGTGTGTTAGACTGATTTTGATCAGTTTTTCTCATTTTAAAGAGTGAGAGTGAGGGTTTGTGAGTGAAGAGGAGAAGAAGAGGAGAAAGAGAAGATCAAGCAAAGTTTCGTCTAAGATCGTTGTGGATGTCGGGGGGTGATCCCTATTAGGTATGTGAGTTCATAGTGTTGGGTTGGTTCTTTCCCCCACACGCCAAACTCGTTTTAAATTCTGAGAAAAGATTTAGTTGAGGTTGTTGAAATCTTGTGGTGAAGTTTGTTGAAGTTGTAGTGGTATTGTGTTGAAGTTCTTGTTGGTTTGGTGTATGTTTCCAGTTGTGTTTATGAGTTGAAATCTATTGTATGTTGAGGGGTTTATGATCCTAAGTGTTTGGGGTTGGATCCATTGAAGTTAAGGTGGTTTAGAGTTGGAAAAATGAGGGAGAAAAGTCAAATTTTCGGAGAAAAGGGCTGGGGCGTCTCGCCAGCCAGCGCGCCCCAAAAGGGACTCTGAAGTCCAGCCCTTGGGGCGGCGCCCCTAGCAGAGCCCCAACCAGGCCCTTCTGGCCTTCTTGGTCCGGCGCTCCGCGCTTCTCAGAGCGCCAAGGACGCCAAGTTTTCCCTTTCATTCCCTACTTTCTCATGCATGTTCCTTGGTATTGTACTTATGTTTCATAGTTGTTTTCCACACTCCAAGGCACGTCTAAACGTCAAGAACTCATCCATAAACATGTGATCATTACCCTTGAATTCATAATCCAATTCGAGGAAATTTTGGATCAAAGTCAAGTGAAGTTAGAGTCAATCTTAGAAGTTAAGAAGTAAGTTCAAGCAAGTCTTTAAAGTTGTTCTAAAGTCTTTATTGAACGTTTTAACTTCATTATAAGGCTCAAGTTTCAAGTCAAGCAAAGAGTATAGAGTTTCAAGTTAAGTCAAGAGTATAAAGTTGAGTTCATTTCTCAAAAGTTATTAGGGAACTATGTATTCCCAAAGAAGTTTTAAAGAAATGTTTTCACATTTAAACAAGATTGGAAACCGAGATTTCCAAAGAGCCTTCGGGCTAGTTTTTCAGAAAAGAGTTATCGCTTTCTAAATGAAGCAAGAGAGGAAACTGAGATTTCCAAGATAGCCTTTGAGCTAAGTTTTGAGTAATTATCTCAAATCAGCAGGAAGACATATGTTTTAAAAACATAAGAACCAGTACATTTTTGGGAGTAGTATCGAGCACCGAATTGGGG
>NW_026020017.1:566565-577670 GCF_900185275.1 Solanum verrucosum | reverse complement strand
AACCTTCCCACAAGTTGATTCAGATATGCTTGATGAAGATGATCATGAAGTTGTTAGATACGCCATAGGTTTCATGAAGTGTTAGATACGCCATAAGTTTCATGATTTTTTAAGGAGTTTATTTTTTACATTTTTATGGTTGGAATATTGTCATATTTTTTGTGTTTTATTGTGATCATTGCAAAACAGTTAGGTTAATATTTCTATTTAGATATTTATACTTTTACTTGAAAAAAACTTAATAAATATTATAAAGATAATTTTATTTGTGGATTTGATTAACAAGTAGTAACATTAACACCATGTAATATTGTTTTGTCGATATTTATGATAATATTTTTAAATTATAATTTATAATTAAATTTAATAATTATAAAAAAATATATAACTTTTAAAAAAGTGGGCTGGCCCGGCAAGCCTGTAGCCCACGTACTTGTGGGTTGGGCCGACCGTTTTCTGGCCCACACCAAAAATGGGCTAGCCTGGCCTGGCCCGTAAAATGTCAAAGCCTGTATGGGTTAGCCCGGATGGGGTGGGCTAGCCCACATAATGACAGCTCTAGACACACGCAACGTGCGTGCCCATATATATTATTATTATTATTATTATTATTATTATTATTATTATTAAAAGTGAAAAGATCTAACCTCAAAGTTGGATTATCATTTTGCCTTTATACTAAATTCAAATATTATAGAATATTTATCAATTTCAAAATTAAATAATAACATATTTATCTTCTCATCTTCTTTTTTTTAGTGTTTTCCTCTTCTTCTTTTTTCTCTTATTTCATTTTCATAAATTTAAAATGTCATAAACACTCTTGTTCAAGAAATATTAAAGCACAATAGTTAAACTGTTGCTTAAAATTTGTAAGAGTTAGTTGTAATCATGAAATGTCTTAATATTAAATGTGAATCTATTTTATGGTGTAGGTCAAGAAACTCATTAGTTGCACTATGACAATTTTAAATGTTGAACAAATACCATGTCATCTATTAGTTCAAGAAATTCAAAAGCTTTAATAAATTTTAATATCTTAATGGATTCTACAGTTATATATCGATATTTAAAGATAAAAAATTAAGTAATTGTACTTCTCATTAAAATCTGCTCCTATTGATCTTTCAACCATATTTATAAACATAGAAGATAATAATTACACAATAGCATAAAGACTTATCAGTTACAAATATTTTCACGTATTTTTCAATTCTGAGTCTGCAATGCTACGTTGAAGAATTCAAAAGACATGATTTTACATTAAACATTATATTTCAAATCAGTTATAAACCTTTTCACCTATATATATTTCAATCATAACTATGTGTCTAATTTATGGGCAGCAAAAGTTGAACTTAAGTAGGGTGGAGTAATACTTTTATTTTTTTTCCTTTTGAGTTTTATATAACCTTGATTTATTGATGATAGAAGTTAAAATTATATGAAGTGGGTAATACTTTTGTTTCTTTTTTATTTATCAACTAGTGAATTTGGCCGCGCTACGCGCGGTTTTTAAATATTTTAGATTTTATTTAAATTTTTCTAACAGAATTTCACTTTATTTGATAATATTAACTATAAAAATTGTATTTTGTTTCTACAAATTTACAAAACATTATTTCCTTTAATTCTACTTTTACGTATTCTTTATAACTCTTATTTTATCTTTTAAATATTTGATTACATTATATTTCTCACACACTTATTATTTGACTTTATCCCTATAAAAGTTTTCGAGTATTCACATACATAATTCTTTTTCATAATTTTTTGTGTTTTCTCCTATTTTAGAAGATCATGAATATTGTACCTTGAAACATAAAAAAAAGTGAATGTCACGCTTTGCAAAAATAGTACATTTTTTTAAGTTTTACAATATAAATAGAAAGAACAAATGGGCATTTTATCTTTAATTGTACCAAATAGATTTCAAATTTATTTAATTTTTATATGTTTGCTCATTTAACGGTTCTGTAACATCCGGCAATGTGAAATAATTGAAGAGGCTTAGAATTGGAAATTTTCATTTTTTGGAAAGGATTTGAAAATCTGGAAAATTTTGGCTAAGTATGGAAAAGGTGAGTTTTTGGCCAACTTTGATCAGTCGTAACTTCTAGCTCATGAATATTTAGAAGTATTTCCAGTTATGGTTGCATAGCCCTCGGAACGATCTTTCCAACGCCGCTGAGTTTGCTCAATTCCGAGTTCGTATGAGCGAGTTAGGGCCTTTTAAAGTTGGACAGTTGACAAGGAAATCCGCCCGGGAATCATTAAGGGCATTTTAGTCTTTTCCCTAGCCAATTCTTTTGGGATTATATTGTTGTATAGGGCTGATCTTTGGATCATTTTGTTCCATTCTAAGAGAGTGAAGGCTAGGGCTTGAGAGTGAAGAAGAGAGGAAGAAGAGAAGAAGAGGAGAAGAAGAAGAGGAAAATCGAGGAGATTAACAAGTTCCACCAAGATCATCGTGGATTTTCGTCGGGGGTGATCCCTAACAACGTATGTGAGCTTTTAGTGGTGGGTGATCCTTTCCCCCACACACCTAGCCCCTTTTATTCATTAAGAAAGGTTTGGTTATGTTGTTAAAGTTGTTTGTTGTTGTTGTTGGAATTATTGTGGGTTGTGGAACATGATTGGATTGTGTTTTTGAGTGGTATTCTATTGAATGTTGAGGGATATTATGTTTCTAAGTGATTGGGGCTGGAACGCTTGAGGTTAGAGGATTTAGAGTTGGAGACGTGAAGGAGAAAGTCGGGCAGCTTGCGAGGAGCACGTCCGCGTCGCGGACTTGTTTCCTCTATGAACAAAATCTGCTCCGCGTCGCGGACAGGACGCAGACTCCACTGTTTTCAGAATTTATGTTCGAAGATTTTCTTTAGTTTGGCTGTCCCAAATCATTCCTAAACACCACGAGGTCCTTCCAAATATCAATCAAGTCCTTGAATCCATAATTAAATTCAAGAAAGTTAGGATCAAGTCAAGTGAAGTTAGAAGTCAAGTGGAGTTAGAGCCAAGCTTAGAAGTTAAGCAAGCCAAAGCAAGTCTTTAAAGCTTTTCAAGAGTCGTTATTGAACGTCTTAACGTCGTTTCAAGTCTCAAGTTGAGTTAAGAGTATCAAGTCTTAAGTTGAGTTAAGAGTTTCAAGTCAAGTCAAAAGTAAAGAGTTTAAGTAAATTAAGGAGTAAAGAGTCGAGTCCATTTCTCCAAAGTTATTAGGGAACTATGTACTTCCCAAAGAAGTCTTAAATGTTTTTACATTTAAGTAAGAAAGGAGCCATGTTTTCCAAAAAGAGCCTTTGGGCTAAGTTTCGAGTAATTGTCTCAATCAAAGAAAGAAGTTATTTTAAAAGCATGAGCCAAAGTATTTTTGGGAGTAGTATTGAGCACCGAATTGGGGACACGAGTTCATATTAACTCGACTCTCCATAAGAACCATGCGCCAACATGGGACTTGACGTATCATTCTATTTAGATGATCACGTAAGATTAGGCTAGTGGATCCACTAAGCAAAAGTAAGGTCCTATATCGATGGCAAGGTATAGGATGGTCCTTTGGCAACGTGAGGTAAAACGTTGTATCATCACTAAGGCTCGTAGTGGTGGTTGTCGGTTAAAGAACCTCCCACAAAAGCTGTATTATGTTTATAAAAGAAAAGTGGAGTTTGTTGTCATTTTATCCTTAACGATCTAAGTTGTTTACATTCTTTTATAAGCTTTATATGTGTGGCTCGTGTCTTATTGCTCTACTTTGAGTCCAGTTATGTATATGAGTCGTTCATAGTCAAGGTAAGTGATCTCTTGTTCTCCTTTCAAGCTTAAGTTGTGGTTCAGCTTTTCCAGCTCACATATTCGTACATTCCATGTACTGATGCCAGTTGGCCTGCATCGTCTTATGATGCAGATACAGGTACCCCGGATCAGCATCCTGCACGTCGTTGATCCAGCTGAGTACTCCAGAGTCTGTGGTGAGCCTCCTTGCATTCCGGAGGACTCAATTATTTTGTGTACTTAGTTTTGTTCTATTAGTATGTTGCGGGTTCTGTCCCCATATCCATCTCAGTATATTAGAGGCTTCAATAGACAGTCAGACAGTCAGTCAGTCAGTTAGTTTTGAGTCTCTCATCCTTGTATATGTATATATGTGTAAATATTCTATTTTGAGACTCGAGTTGCCCTTTGGGCCATATTTTTTATTAGTTAAGTTGTTTATGTCTTTGCATGATGTTGAGTTATTCTGTTGAGTTAGGTTTCCGCTGAGTTAAGAAAGCCAGGCCAAGGGTTCGCCTGGGGCCAGCAATGGTCTCCAGGTGCCGGTCCCGCCCAGGGTGTAGGCTCGGGGCGTGACAAACTTGGTATCAAAGCCCAGAGTTCAAGAGTCCTAGGGTGTTTATGAAGCCGTGTCTGTAGAGTCCTAGTTATCGGTGTGAAGCGCGCCACATCTATAATTGGGAGCCTACAACATTTAGGAAGGTTTCCCATTTTTTTTCATACTCATCTCGTGCGCTAGAGTTGATCTCTAAAGAGTTTCCTTTTAATCCGTGCTTGCGCGTGTTTTCAGATAGTCATGCCTCCACGAAGAGTTGGTAGAGGGCGTCTTCCTAGACGCTATGTTGATGAGCAAGAGTTACCCTATGCACCGGGAGTGCAAGATCAAGGGGAAGTTTCTAATGCCGAGTTCAGAGAGGCAATTAGGATGTTGAGTCAAGCTGTAGCCAATCAGGTGGGTCAGCAAAGGGAGTTCGACATGAAGGAGCTGACACTTCAAGGATCGTGAGTTCTTGGGGATGAATCCTCCGAGTTTCATGGGATCAAGCACTACTGAGGACCCAGAGAACTTCATTGAGGAGTTGAAGAGGATTTTTGATGTAATGCATGTAGCAGACACTGAGCGGGTTGAACTAGCTGCGTATCAGCTGAAGGATGTTGCTAGAACATGGTTTGACCAGTGGAAAGGGGGTAGAGTTGAGAATGCACCATCGGCGAGTTGGGCGATTTTGAGGAAGCTTTCTTGGGGCATTTCTTTCCTCGAGAATTGAGAGAGGCCAAGGTACGTGAGTTCCTTACCCTTAAGCAGGAGCCCTTGAGTGTTCGCGAATACAGTCTGAAGTTCACCCAACTTTCCCGCTATGCTCCGGAGATGGTTGCGGACATGAGGAATAGAATGAGCTTGTTTGTTGTGGGCTGTCTCGGTTGTCGAGTAAGGAAGGTAGGGCTGCAATGCTTATCGGGGACATGGACATATCCAGATTAATGGTCTATGTACAGCAGGTTGAGGAAGAGAAGCTGAGGGATAGGGAAGAGTTCAGGAGTAAGAGAGCCAAGACCGGTAATGAGCCTGGGCAGCAGAAAGGTAATGTGAATCGTCCGTCCTTCCAAGAAAGGCAAAAGGGACCTGCTCCATCATCTGTTAGCGCACCCGCACCAAGGTACAGAGGTGGTCATAATGGCCAGAATTCGAAGGACTTCAAGGCTAGACCAGTACAGTCCTCAGGTAGTGTGGCACAAAGAAGCAGTTTGTTTCCTGCATGTGCTAGGTGTGGTAGAACCCACCCAGGCAAATGTCGTGATGGCCAGACAGATGTTTTAAGTGTGGGCAAGAGGGTCACTTCGTGAAGGAGTGCCCTAAGAATAATCAAGGTAGTGGAAGTTTGGGTAGTAGGACCCAATCTTCATCAGTTGCTCCCCCAGACAGGATGGCACCTAGAGGAGCTACTTCTAGTACCGGTGGAGGAGCAAATCGCCTTTATGCTATCACCAGTCGCCATGAGCAAGAGAACTCTCCGAATGTTGTCACTGGTATGATCAAAGTCTTTGCTTTTGATGTATATGCTTTGTTAGATCCAGGAGCAAGTTTATCTTTTGTAACTCCTTATGTTGCGAATAAGTTTGATGTTCTTCCTGAAAGACTTTGTGAACCCTTTTGTGTCTCTACACCTGTTGGGGAATCTATTCTAGCTGAAAGAGTTTATCGTGATTGTCCTGTTTCTATCAATCACAAGAGCACCATGGTTGATTTGATTGAGTTAGACATGGTAGATTTCGATGTCATTTTAGGTATGGATTGGCTTCATGCTTGTTATGCATCGATAGATTGTAGAACTCGAGTGGTCAAGTTTCAGTTTCCGAGTGAGCCAATCTTAGAGTGGAGCAGTAGTTCAGCAGTGCCCAAGGGTCGTTTTATTTCGTACCTTAAGGCAAGAAAGTTAGTTTCAAAGGGTTGTATCTATCACTTAGTCCGAGTTCATGACTCTAGTGTTGAGATACCTTATTTTCAGTCGTTCCTATAGTAAGAGAGTTCCAGAAGTTTTTCCTGATGATCTACCCGGAATTCCTCCCGAGAGAGAAATATATTTCGGCATAGATCTCATACCAGATACTCGTCCTATCTCTATTCCGCCTTATAGAATGGCACCAGCAGAGTTGAAAGAGTTGAAAGAGCAGTTGAAAGATCTTCTAGAGAAGGGTTTCATTAGACCGAGTGTCTCACCTTGGGGTGCTCCGGTTTTGTTTGTGAGAAAGAAAAATGGTTCCCTTAGGATGTGTATAGATTACCGCCAGTTGAATAAGGTTACCATCAAGAATAAGTACCCTCTTCCGAGGATTGATGATCTTTTCGATCAGCTTCAGGGTGCCACTTGTTTTTCGAAGATTGACCTCAGATCAGGTTATCACCAGTTAAGAGTAAGGGAACGTGATATTCCAAGACAGCTTTCAGAACCAGATACGGTCATTATGAGTTTTTAGTCATGTCTTTTGGTTTGACCAATGCGCCGGCTGCTTTCATGGACCTGATGAATAGAGTCTTCAAACCTTATTTAGATATGTTTGTTATTATCTTTATTGATGACATACTAATCTATTCAAGGAATGAAGAAGATCATGCTAACCATCTTAGAATAGTTCTTCAGACTTTGAAAGACAAGGAGTTGTATGCCAAGTTCTCTAAGTGTGAGTTTTGGCTTAAGTCTGTGGCGTTCCTAGGTCATATTGTGTCCGGTGATGGAATTAAAGTTGATACTCGAAAATTGAGGCGTGCAGAATTGGCCTAGACCCACATCTCCAACTGAAATTAGGAGTTTCTTGGGTTTAGCTGGTTATTATAGAAGGTTTGTTGAGGGGTTCTCGTCTATTGCATCTCCTTTGACAAAGTTGACTCAGAAGGCCGCGAAATTTCAATGGTCTGAAGCTTGTGAGAAAAGCTTTCAGGAATTGAAGAAGAGATTGATTACGGCTCCAGTTTTGACGCTACCAGAAGGTACTCAAGGTTTTATGGTGTATTGTGATGCATCTAGAGTTGGTTTGGGTTGTGTCTTAATGCAGAATGGCAAAGTTATCGCTTATGCCTCCAGACAGTTGAAGGTTCATGAGAAGAACTACCCAACCCATGACTTAGAGCTAGCTGCTGTAGTATTTGCTTTGAAGTTATGGCGTCACTACTTGTATGGTGTGCATGTCGACATATTCACTGATCACAAGAGCCTTCAATATGTGCTTACTCAGAAAGAGCTTAATCTCAGACAGAGGAGGTGGTTAGAGTTACTCAAGGATTATGACCTGAGTATTCTTTACCACCCAGGTAAGGCTAATGTTGTTGCTGATTCTTTGAGCAGGTTGTCTATGGGTAGCACCGCCCATATTGAAGAAGGAAGGAGAGAGTTGGCAAAAGATGTGCACAGACTGGCATGTCTGGGAGTCAGATTTACAGATTCCGCAGAAGGAGGAATTGCGGTGACGAGCAAGGCCGAGTCATCGTTGATGTCAGAAGTGAAAGAGAAGCAAGATCAAGATCCCATTTTGCTTGAGTTGAAGGCAAATGTTCAAAAGCAAAGAGTATTAGCATTTGAACAAGGGGGAGATGGCGTTTTGAGATATCAAAGTAGACTGTGTGTACCTATGGTAGATGGACTCCAAGAAAGGGTTATGGAGGAAGCTCATAGCTCCAGATATTCCGTTCATCCGGGTTCCACGAAGATGTACCGTGACTTGAGAGAATTTTATTGGTGGAATGGCATGAAGAAGGGCATTGCAGAGTTCGTTGCTAAGTGTCCAAATTGCCAACAAGTGAAAGTTGAACACCAAAGGCCCGGTGGTTTGGCTCAGAATATAGAGCTTCCGGAATGGAAGTGGGAGATAATCAATATGGATTTCATCACAGGGTTGCCAAGGTCTCGCAGACAGCATGATTCTATTTGGGTGATTGTCGACAGAATGACAAAGTCAGCCCATTTTCTACCGGTAAAGACTACCAATTCGGCAGAAGATTATGCCAAGTTGTACATTCAAGAGATAGTGAGACTTCATGGAGTGCCAATCTCCATTATTTCAGATAGAGGTGCACAGTTTACTGCACAGTTCTGGAAATCTTTTCAGAAGGGTTTGGGTTCAAAGGTGAGCTTAAGTACTGCATTTCATCCTCAGACTGATGGGCAAGCAGAGCGCACTATTCAGACCTTAGAAGATATGTTGAGAGCTTGTGTGATCGATTTCAAAGGCAACTGGGATGATCACCTACCTCTCATTGAGTTTGCCTACAACAACAGTTATCATTCTAGCATCCAGATGGCTCCATACGAAGCTCTATATGGAGAAGATGTAGATCTCCTATTGGATGGTTCGAAGTTGGTGAAGCACGGTTGATAGGACCAGATTTAGTTCACCAAGCTATGGAGAAGGTGAAAGTGATTCAAGAGAGGTTGAAAACGGCACAGAGTCGCCAGAAATCCTACACTGATGTTAGGAGAAGGGCGTTAGAGTTTGAAGTAGATGATTGGGTATATTTGAAGGTTTCACCCATGAAGGGGGTTATGAGGTTTGGTAAGAAGGGGAAACTTAGTCCCCGGTATATCGGACCTTATCGCATAGTCCAGAGGGTCGGCAGTGTGGCTTACGAGTTAGAGCTACCACAAGAGCTAGCAGCGGTCCATCCGGTATTTCACATCTCTATGTTGAAAAAGTGCATAGGTGATCCTTCATTGATCCTACCGACTGAAAGTGTTAAGATCAAGGATAACTTATCTTATGAGGAGGTGCCGGTTCAGATTTTAGATCGCCAAGTTCGTAGGTTGAGAACGAAAGATGTGGCATCAGTCAAGGTCCTTTGGAGGAACCAATTTGTTGAGGAAGCCACTTGGGAAGCCGAAGAAGACATGAAGAAGAGATATCCTCATCTTTTTGAATCCGGAGGGAATGCGGATTAAGGTATTAATTTCCTTCTTAGTGCTCTTTAATATATAATGGGCATGTTGTTGTTGTTGTTGTTGTTTGCATGATTGCTTGTTGGGTGTTTGAGTTTGATGTTACACCCTTAGTTTTGTAAAAGTAACCTCATTCGAGGACGAATGTTCCCAAGGGGGAGATATTGTAACATCCGGCAATGTGAAATAATTGAAGAGGCTTAGAATTGGAAATTTTCATTTTTGGAAAGGATTTGAAAATCTGGAAAATTTTGGCTAAGTATGGAAAAGGTGAGTTTTTGGCCAACTTTGATCAGTCGTAACTTCTAGTCATGACGATTTAGAAGTATTTCCAGTTATGGTTGCATAGCCCTCGGAACGATCTTTCCAACGCCGCCGAGTTTGCTCAATTCCGAGTTCGTATGAGCGAGTTAGGGCCTTTGAAAGTTGGGCAGTTGACAAGGAAATCCGCCGGGAATCATTAAGGGCATTTTAGTCTTTTCCCTAGCCAATTCTTTTGGGATTATATTGTTGTATAGGGCTGATCTTTGGATCATTTTGTTCCATTCTAAGAGAGTGAAGGCTAGGGCTTGAGAGTGAAGAAGAGAGGAAGAAGAGAAGAAGAGAGAAGAAGAAGAGGAAAATCGAGGAGATAACAAGTTCCACCAAGATCATCGTGGATTTTCGTCGGGGGTGATCCCTAACAAGGTATGTGAGCTTTTAGTGGTGGGTGATCCTTTCCCCCACACACCTAGCCCCTTTTATTCATTAAGAAAGGTTTGGTTATGTTGTTAAAGTTGTTTGTTGTTGTTGTTGGAATTATTGTGGGTTGTGGAACATGATTGGATTGTGTTTTTGAGTGGTATTCTATTGAATGTTGAGGGATATTATGTTTCTAAGTGATTGGGGCTGGAACCCTTGAGGTTAGAGGATTTAGAGTTGGAGACGTGAAGGAGAAAGTCGGGCAGCTTGCGAGGAGCACGTCCGCGTCGCGGACTTGTTCCCTCTATGAACAAAATCTTCTCCGCGTCGCGGACAGGACGCGGACTCCACTGTTTTCAGAATTTATGTTCGAAGATTTTCTTTAGTTTGGCTGTCCCAAATTCCAAATCATTCCTAAACACCATGAGGTCCTTCCAAATACCAATCAAGTCCTTGAATCCATAATTAAATTCAAGAAAGTTAGGATCAAGTCAAGTGAAGTTAGAAGTCAAGTGGAGTTAGAGCCAAGCTTAGAAGTTAAGCAAGCCAAAGCAAGTCTTTAAAGCTTTTCAAGAGTCGTTATTGAACGTCTTAACGTCGTTTCAAGTCTCAAGTTGAGTTAAGAGTATCAAGTCTCAAGTTGAGTTAAGAGTATCAAGTCTCAAGAGAGGTTTCAAGTCAAGTCAAAAGTAAAGAGTTTAAGTAAAGTAAGGAGTAAAGAGTCGAGTCCATTTTCTCCAAAGTTATTAGGGAACTATGTACTTCCCAAAGAAGTCTAAATGTTTTTACATTTAAGTAAGAAAGGAGCCATGTTTTCCAAAAAGAGCCTTTGGGCTAAGTTTCGAGTAATCGTCTCAATCAAAGAAAGAAGTTATTTTAAAAGCATGAGCCAAAGTATTTTTGGGAGTAGTATTGAGCACCGAATTGGGGACACGAGTTCATATTAACTCGACTCTCCATAAGAACCATGCGCCAACATGGGACTTGACGTATCATTCTTTTTAGATGATCACGTAAGATTAGGCTAGTGGATCCACTAAGCAAAAGTAAGGTCCTATATCGATGGCAAGGTATAGGATGGTCCTTTGGCAACGTGAGGTAAAACGTTGTATCATCACTAAGGCTCGTAGTGGTGGTTGTCGGTTAAAGAACCTCCCACAAAAGCTGTATTATGTTTATAAAAGAAAAGTGGAGTTTGTTGTCATTTTATCCTTAACGATCTAAGTT
>NW_026020017.1:558249-566465 GCF_900185275.1 Solanum verrucosum | reverse complement strand
TCAAAAATGAATCTATCATTCTACGAATAGTAAAATTATGAGGTAAATTATATTTTTAGTCAATCATATATTGTATATCCAATGATATCGTATAGGTTTGATTAAAATCAATTAACTATTAAAGATAAAAATGACATTTAAATTATGATAATGTGTCGTAGTATCTTCCCAAGGAGAATTACGATATTTTACTGCTTACTGAATTCACATTATTTTCTGATTTGTGGGCATGTATATCTATTTTGCAGTTATTCCTCTTTATTCGCGTGATTTGTCTATTACTGTGTTCAAATGGATTGAACTTCTCTGAATGGCATGAACAAGTCCAGTTTCCACTTAGGTGTGATGGATTTTGACTTGGCTCTGTTGAATGACAAACAGATTGCCATTACTGATAAGAGCAGTGAAGATGAGAAGTCTTTTCATAAATCATGGGAGCGCTCTAACATATTGAGCCTTATGTCCATGAGAATGACTGTTGCTAATAACATTAAGAGTACTATTCCCCCAACAGAAAGTGTCAGGGAATACTTGAAGTTTGTGGAAGAACGTTTTCGTTCTGCTGATAAGTCTCTCGCTAGTACACTAATGGCTGAACTCACGACCATGAAGTTTGATGGGTCACGTAGTATGAAAAATCATATCATCCAGATGGCCAATATTGCAGCAAGACTTCAGACCTTGGGGATGAAAGTGGATGACACCTTTTTAGTTCAGTTTATTATGAACTTGTTGCCTCTTGAGTATGGACCATTTCAAATTAACTATAACACTATTAAGGATAAGTGGGATGTTAGTGAATTGTCCAGTATGCTTACTCAAGAGGAGTCAAGACTTAAGAAACAAGGAGGTCATTCCATTAACCTCATGGGTCAAGGAGCTAGAAAAGGAATTAAAGTTAAGGCCTACAAGTTTAAGATAACAAAAGCACCTGCTAAAGCTCCACAAGATGCTCATAAGGAACTCAAGGTTGATGTGTGTATTTTCTGTAAAAAGGAAGGACATTATCAGAAAGATTGTCAGAAACGTAAGCTTGGTTTGAAAAGAAAGATATATTTAGTGCTTTTGTATCTTTCGAATCAAATTTAGTAAAAGTTCCTAATAATACTTGGTGTCTTGATTCTGGTGCAACTACTCATGTATCCACTATGTTGCAGGGATTCACTACGATCCAAACTACAAATCCAAATAAGGATTTCTTGTTCGTGGGAAATCACATGAAGGCTCAAACTGAAGGCATAAGGACTTATCGGTTGATCTTGGAGACTGGACATCACCTTGATCTATTACATACTATTTATGTTCCTTTAGTTCTAGGAATCAAGACTTGATGTTTCTGAATTTGATTTTAAGTTTGGACATGAATGTTTCAATTTATATAAGAATATCATTTTTTATGGTTCTGGTGTTCTTATTGATGGTTTATATAGATTGAAACTCGAAAATAATTTTTCTGAATCTCTTCTTACTATTCATCAAAATGTTGGAATTAAACGTAGTTCACTAAATTAAAGTTCTACTTATTTGTGGCATAAACTTTTAGATCATGTATCCAAAGAAAGATTAAACAGATTAGTAAAGAATGAGATTCTTCTGAATCTGGAGTTTATTGAGCTTGATATATGTTTGGATTGCATTAAAGGAAAGCAAACCAAGCATACCAAGAAAGGTGCCACAAGGAATACTCAGCTTCTTGAAATTATACACAGTGATATTTGCAGATCCTTTGATGTTCCATCTTTTGGTGGAGAAAAATATTTTATCACCTTTATTGATGATTTTTCATGTTATGAATTTATTTATTTTTTGAAACAAAAATCTCAAGCAACGGACACTCTCAAAGGGTATGTTAATGAGGTTGAAAGACAATTAGATAGGAAAGTGAAAATCATTAGGTCAGATAGAGGTGGTGAATATTATGGAAAGTATAACGAATCAAGACAATGTCCAGGTCCATTTGCAAAATTCTTTGAAGAACATGGCATATGTGCACATTATACTATGCCAGGAACACCTCAACAAAATGGTATTGCAGAAAGGCGTAATCGAACACTTATGGATATGATTAAGAGTATGATGAGTAATTCCGCATTACCCAAATCATTGTGGATGTATGCTCTTATAACCGTTGTATATTTATTGAACAAGATTCCTAGTAAGACAATTTCAAAGACCCCTGTTGAACTATGGACTGGAAGAAAGCCTAGTTTAAGACACCTGCATGTTTGGGGTTGTCAAGCGCAAACTAGAGTTTATAATCCACATGAAAAGAATTTAGATTCTCGAACTGTAAGTGGTTAATTTATTGGTTATCCAGAGATATATAAAGGGTATAAGTTTTACTGTCCAAATCATAGTTCGAGAATTGTTGAAACTGGTAATGTAAAATTCATTGAGAATGATGAAGTTAGTAGGAGTGTTGAACGACAAAGTGTGAAAATTAATGAGGTAAGGGTAAATATTTCATTACCCATGAATGTACCTACTTCCGCACCAATAACAAATGTTGTTCCTCTTATTGAATAACACTTTAACAATGTTTAACAACATTTGGGTGAAACACTTCAAGATGAAACTAACTCACAAGTATCTGACGCAAATGAACCACAGACAGTGTCATTAAGAAAATCTTAAAGAGAAAGAAAATAGATTATTTCATATGATTATGTGATTTATTTGCAAAAGTCAGATTTTGATATTGAAATTAATAAAGATATTTCATTTTCATAGGAAATAGAAAGCACTGAATCTGATAAATGGATTGATGCCATGAATAAAGAGTTAAAATCCATGAAATACAACAAAGTTTGGAACTTCGTTCAATAACCAGAATGTTCTAAAAGAATCGATTGGAGATGGGTCTTCAAGACCAAACATGATTCAAATAGTAATATTGAACGATATAAATCCAGACTTGTTGCCAAGGGATACACTCAAAAAGGAGTCATTGATTATAAAGAGACTTTTTCACCGGTCTCAAAGAAAGACTCATTAAGAATTGTTTTGGCTTTGGTAGCTCATTATGATTTAGAGTTACATCAAATGGATGTGAAAACTATCTTTCTTAATGGAGACCTCAAGGAGGATGTTTATATGGACCAAACAGAGGGTTTCAAAATAAAAAAAAAGAGCAAATGGTGTGTAAGCTAAAGAAATCAATATATGGATTCAAACAAGCCTCACGACAATGGTATATAAAGTTTAATGATACCATAACATCTTTTGAATTTAAGGACATTACCATTGATCGGTGTATATACCAATAGATCAGTGGGAGTAAGTTTATATTTTTAGTCCTGTATGTTGATGGCATTTTACTTGCTGCTAATGATTTAGGCATATTGCGTGAGATGAAAGACTTTCTCTCTATGAACTTTGAAATGAAAGATATGGGTGAGGCAGCCTATGTGATAGGGATAGAAATATTTCGTGATAGATCACAAGGATTATTGGGACTGTCTCAAAAAGGCTATATCGAAAGAGTTCTAGAGAGATTTAACATGAATAATTGTTCATCAGTAATAGTTCCTATTCAAAAGGGGACAAATTTAATTTCATGCAATGCCCAAAAAATGATGTAGAGCGAAAAGAAATGAAAACAATTTCTTACTCTTCTATTGTTGGAAGTTTGATGTATGTTCAAACTTGCACAAGACCATATATTAGTTTTGCGGTCGGAATGCTAGAAAGATATCAAAGTAACCCTGGAATTAATCACTGGAAAGCTACAAAGAAAGTTTGTGGCATGTTATGAAGCCACAATTCATGCATTATGGTTGTGGAACTTTATTTCAAGACTTAGGGTTGTCGACGCCATTATGAAGCGCTGAAAATTTATTGTGATAATGTTGCAGCAGTATACTTTTCGAAGAACGATAAGTACTCCAAATGTACCAAACATATGGAATTAAAATACTTTACTATCAAGGAAGAAGTTCAGAAACAAAGTGTGTTACTTGAAAATAATAAAATTGATCTTATGATTGCAAATTCATTAACAAAAGGCTTACAACCAAAGACATTTAAAGAACATGTTCAAAGAATGGGTCATGGTTGTACTTATGATTGATACATTTATGATATTTTTATACTCTGAGCTCAATAATGTGTTTCTGATATACATTAATGAATACCTTGTTTCTCATAATGGTGTATACATTATTGTTTTGAGATATTACAAGATAAGTCTCTATGAGACATTACTGTGGACCGTAATGTTATATGTTCTATAGCTTATGAACCTAGTATGATAAGTTGCTAATGTAGTAGTATATGGAAGGAAGTATGTAGCTTAAAATTTATGTACAACCGTCATAACTCTCATTAGTAGTTTGTTATATTGTGGTATGTATAATGAACATTATAGAAGAGATTTATTATATGTGCAACTAATGTTTACGAAATATTAATGTTATGTGGTCATTGGGCCAAATGGGAGTATGTAAGAATAATTTCTTACTTGTGACTCAAGTTTAATTGAAACCCAAGTAATACCATAAATAATATTTAATAAAGAATAGATTTCGTCCATACATTGGCTAGTTGATGGACGTACCAGATTAAGTCATAACCTCTATAAATTGGTCATCCCTCCACCCATTAGGGTTACCACATTTTCTCTACAATAATTTCATCGTTGACGGCTGTGGTAACGTAAGGCTAGGGCAAAGAGGTAGAAACCAATTTATAACTAACGCTTCCGCTTTTCTCTGCAATGATGTCTTCTGCATCAGGTATGTGCCCCTAACGTTCTCTATGTAAGATTATCGTGTTCAAGATCCTGATGTGTATTAAAGTATTTAATCTTACATGTAATTCATCTCTTTTGCAACGTTTTAATTTGTATCATTTGCATTACTCTTAATTAATAAAGGTAAAACTAATATCATGTTCTTACAACGAGACACACTTGTATTAAGTGTGTGTTTGGTATGGAGAAAAATATTTTCTGAAAAATATTTTCCAATTTTTCCATGTTTGGTTGGCTTAAATCAACTAAGGAAAATGACTTCCCTTCCAAAATTAAGGAAAACATTTTCCAAAACTCTATTTCATCCTTTAATTTATTTTTTCTTACCCTACCCATATCCCATAGCCGACCCTCCCCATTCAAAAAAAAAAATTAAAATTTTAAAATTTTTATTTTTTAAATTTCAGATATATTTTTATTTCTACCCCCAAACCGGCCCCCCTTTCCCCTCCATCAAACAAAAAAATAAAAAATTAGAAATTATTTTTGAAAAATGTTTCAAATTTTAAGATTTCTTTTTTAACTTCACCCAACCCCTATCCCTCCCCGCCAAAAAAAAACATTATTTTTGAAAAATATTTCAAATTTAATTTTTGTTTATTTTTTATGCCATTCTCCCCACCATCCACCCCCCCCCACAAAAAAAAAACATTGCTTTTGAAAAATATTTCAAATTTTTTTATTTTTTATTTTTTACGCCACTCACCTACCCCCACCCCAAAACAAGGCCACCCCTCCCCTCCTCCCCCGTGCCAGCCCCGATAATTGTCTTTTCAAAAAAACTATTTTTGAAAAATATTTCAAATTTAAAAAAAAATCTTTTTTTATGTCATCCCCACCTCGACCCCCCACCCATGCCATTTTCAAAAATAAATTAAGAAAAAATTATTTTTGGGAAATATTTCAAAATTAAAAAATCTTCATTTTTTACGCCATCCCTTACCCCTACCCCAACCCCCTATCTAAATTTTCTTTAAAAGAAATGTTTTTGAAAAATATTTCAATATTTTTTAAAAATCATTTTTTACCCCCCGCCCCCCTCCCCCACGACCCCGTCAAAAATGTTTTCCCCTCAGGGTCGGATTTTGGAACGGTCATCAGGGTCTTGTCCTAGTTTGGGTGTCGAGGTCGGGTCCTAGATCAATTATCGGGATTGATTTCGAATTTCAGATAAGATATTTTCCTAATGAGTATTCTTTAGTCTCAAGCTAAAAATAAAGGGTATTTTCTGAAAAAATATTTTTCATTCATCAACCAAACATTAAAAAATATTTTCTACTCACCAACCAAACATGGGAAAATAAGTTGGAAATCCACTTATTTTCCAAGAAAACATTTTTCTTTATACCAAACACACCCCAAAATGTAAGTGTCTATAGTGATAAAAAGGAGCAGACTTCAAAGTATCAAAAGTAACACTATGACTTGTACATGTTTACAGGGGCGGCTCTGCCTTATAAAAGTTAAGGCATGTGCCTTAGGCCCCCAATTTTGGAAGGCCTCAAATTTTTACCAAGAACAAATTATGTGTTATTTTTTTATTTAAAAATTAATTATTTATAATAAAAAGTATATATATATATATATATATATATTTATTATATTTCTTTTCTAACATTCACATTATTTATTTTTTTAAACTCATTTTTGCTTAAAGTTTGTCAACTTATTGCTTATAGAATTGTGCTAACAATTCATCTAATGATTGCTTTAATAAAATAATATTTTTCAACGTTAATTGATAAAATTTTACCTAAAACTAATCATTTTAAATAAAAAGAAGTACTCGAAAAAATCATTTATAAAAAAAATTAAGTAATAATTTGCATCTAAATAGTTATAAAAATAATTTTTAAAATAAATATATATGAAATTTGTTAGGCCTCAATTGAAATTTTGTTTTAGGCCCCCAATTACGTTGAGCCACCCCTGCATGTTTAGCAGATACAGATCATGTAGAAAACTTTTCTGCAAATTTCAACTATAAGTAATTTGTTTATACAGTGAATATTTAGCTCCAAGTCATATGATAGTACTCAAGTGTCAACGAAAGGCGTGGTCATAATCGTGGAAATGAAATTTTTTGTATATAAAATGAGATAACCATCTCGAGGCCACGAAGCATAGTAATGCAATGGTGACCAAAGAATACCTAGCCACCACTGACAATGTGCCCTGCTTTGCAGCAGCAACAATTCCGATCACACCAATGGAGGCGATCTGCAGTACAACTTCAAGAGCATTGAGTCCTTTATATGCAAGATTGCAACTTGTGCAATTCACTGTATGAGTCCAATACCTGAAAGGAAGTATAAACATATCATTTTTACTGTTTACTCAACCTCTTCGTCTCTAAAAGGTTCTCGAAAGTCTATCCTTACAGGTCCAAAACTTGTTTAAACTAGAATTAATGAAGAATCTATATTAGAAGTGTGGGAATGAATGAACAAACCTGTCCAGCAGCTGCTCCCTTGGAGGAGTTGGCGGGAGGTCCCCATTGTACTTTCCACGCCAATCAACTTGACCACCTGCATATTTGTTTAGCCACCTTCTAAAAGCAACAACAATGGCATCTGCCTTTGTTGGCACATAGCAAGCTTTATGCCAATTGTAAGAGCCAATTTCCTTTAGCTTGCGCTCCTTCATAACGGAAAACAAATTGAATGAGAAAGGAAGACTCGTCATATTGTAAAATGCAATGTTTCACCTAAAAGCACAAAGGCTTCACCGGAATCTAACTTACAAACAGTCATGCAATATGTTCCAATAGCGAGACTATGCTCAAGATTTATTGTTTGAAGTAAAAGGTGGTAAAATGAGCATTGAACTCCTAGGCTAACTTTTCGAAAAACACTAATTTTGAACAGGTTCAGGTCTGGATGAAGCCTCATGAAGTTGGAGAGCTGGAACACAATCCCGTACAACTATAGGTGTCGATTTGGATATATGTATGGTTTTTTTTTGTTGTTGTTCACTTCATTTGATTGTTAATAGCAAAGCACAAAGTAAAAAGACAACCACAACATAAATATTAACAGATGGGGAGTAAAGCCGCAGACAAGAAGAAATGGAGAAAGTGAAGAAAGGCATGGACTGGTAGAAACCAAAAGTTTTAGATAAAATAAATCCCACACATCCTCAGCTTTCCATCGAAAAGTATTTCAGTAGCTTTTAACACACACAACTTGAAACAAGTTAGAAGATTAGAGTCGGCAAAAAGCGGTTCACATGTCTAGAGTTACTTTGTTGAGTAGTATAGAAGAGTAGTGAAAATAGCATCAAATCATGATATTGCCTAAAAGTAACAGTTTGTATATAGAAGTTCCTATTGATAGTTCCAACTCCAGAAGCTATACCAGTTTAGATGGCAAAATGGGATCTCCACTCTTTAGTTTGACCATAAATCTAAAACTTTCAGTCTGGTAACTTAAAGGGGTTTCAACAAATTTAGCTCAACAGATATGCT